>NC_047522.1:3149606-3154140 GCF_902827115.2 Pseudochaenichthys georgianus | reverse complement strand
GCTTTTATACATGTATACCTGTTTTCTTTTTACCTTGCTCAAGGAACGTATAAGTGAAAATCAGTCTCTGCAAACCACACTCGAGACTCATCCAACAGCTCCTTATTTTAACTGTCAGCAATTGTTATAATTGTAATTATTCAAGGCTAACATTTCATCATCTCATCTTAGCTGCAAGTGTTACTCTTTTAAAAGTCCTCTTCACACACACTCCAAAAGAGCTCTGTAGCACTGGTCTATTCAAACTTCATCTCAGTGTTTGAGCAAACGATGAAGACTAACATTATTGATATGATTTGATAGTATGGACAAATGGAAACCCTAGCAAAGTCAAGACAACTTTCTTTCCTTTTGTGTGAGATGTTATCAAGTAGATATTCATGTTATACAACACGTCATGTAATGTCAACTTCCTAAGAATATTTGTGTATTCAGAAATAGTTTCATACAAATCAATTATCTTGCAGAAAGTAACTTTTTATAAATGAATGCCACCCGTCACTATATATTATTTTAGTTTTGAAATAATAACCGGGCTGGCAGTGTTTGTTGCTTGCCTTTGCTATTGACAAAAAAATACACCAACATTAATACAACTAAAATGGTCCTTGCTTGGTACTGTTGCAGGCCGGTCACTTAAGTCTTCAGTCTTCTAATTGTCCTTCATATATTAAAATGATCCCTAGTAAGATGTGGGAACTTCATCTAGCTGGGAAGTGTCTGATGAACTTTTACCGAGTCTGGTAATGTAGTTCTGCCATGCAGGCTAGATGCGTAGATAGGGGACTTGACTAATGTTCTGCCACTGATAAACAACCCAGCAGCATGCGTAGGAGAGTGTGTGATGAAAGGACCGGGGAGAAGAGCGAGGCCATGCGGCAGCAGACGAGGGTAATTAAAGAAGCCATCATCAGCATCATTAATATGCTAGATCTGCTGTGGCCCACTGACTAGTCTAATGGAGAACATGTCATCATCGTCACCATTAGGGAGAGTGGGACACACACACACACACATCACACACACACACACACACACACACACACACACCACACACACACACACACACACACACACACACGCACACACAGTCTTAATGTTGGGTCACGCCAAGATTATCACCATTAAGCCTAGAGTGAGAAAGACCTGCTCAGGAAACCTCATTCTCTCCTACCGTCGCGCGCGCGCACACACACACACACACACACACACACACTCACATACTCACCCTCACACACGCCTGTAGATCTTTAATTCAGACCCTGTGAGTGATAAGTATGCATATTTAAGTGATGTCAGGCCTGTTGGGTCTTTTAATTAGACAGAATGAATGAATGTTTTATAAAAACGTGTTTAACAATAAATGTGTTCATTAATTTGATGAGAGGATGTGCTCTGAAGAGCTGAGTGGAACAGAGTAATGGCTCGTATTCAGCTCTGGCGGTTTGATGGTTATGGTAGCAACAAGCAGGCTGTCTGCTTCTGATTAGATCCTCATCTTCATATTCCTCTCAGAGAATAGTTCACTTTGAGTTATGTTTATCCCTTGGACAGCACGGTCTGTTTTAGTGAAAAAGCACTTTTGTCCTGGACAGCTAATGTGAAATGTGATACAAGTCCACAGCTCCATGGAGAATAGAAGAGATGGAAAATCCATTAAGTTTCCACAATTTCTTTCTTTTCTGTCTGCAGGTACGCTTTATGCAATCTTTTTCTGAACTTCAGAATGAACTTCAAGCCACATCTTGTATCTATTGTGAATACAGAATGTGGGCTGGACTGTGCTTTATTATGATAGAATGAACCATCAAAATGATAAATACTATTGCAGCAGGTCAGAAATCCTTCACCAGCTCTGCAGCAGTTAACTCATATTCCCCAGCAGAGGCCTGAAAGAACCAGTGGTATCGCCCAACTTGGTTATAAGTGTGTCCCAAATGCATTTCGTTGCCCCTTTTAGCCCCCATCATCTGCTAAAATATTTGTGCAACAAAACCAATCTAAATGTTAAGCAGGTGTGCTACTTTACTCCTCCCCCCTCGCGTGCAATCGCACCTCCTTTGTCCCCTTTTCTCTAAATGTCCTCACACTCTCCCCCTTTTCCTCACACACCCGTCCACTGCCTCCCCTGACACTGGTGGAAACAGAGTGATGGTGCGTAATTTAGTCCTAATCACAACATCAGACTTGTGGCGCGATTTACATCCCTCCGCCAGTCAGGAGGGAGATGTTAATGTGAGACTAAAGGTAATTACTGTCATTACAGCACACATCCCGCCAGTGTGTGTGTGTGTGTGTGTGTGTGTGTGTGTGTGTGTGTGTGTGTGTGCGTCACTTTTTGAGTGGTTCAGTTTGATATGTGTGTGTATATAATTAATATTGTGGTATTAGAGTGTGGGTTTGGTCTACACCAAAATCAGGAAAGAAATCACAACTAATATGTATTCCTTTTGATAAATGCTATTACCATTTATACCCCAACTCAGTTTTCTCTTCAGAATTTAATAATTTGCTCGATTTCATTTTGTCGTTGCCCCAGTTTTTCTTGATGACTTTATGTGTGGAAAGGTCCTTAACTCGAGTCGTATTAAAAGTATGATTCTTTCTCATGTTGTGAGATGTTAGTCATCAGATACGTGTCTTCTTCATGACTTGCTTTCACATCTCAGGCAGCCTATTCAGTTTGCAATTTGAGTGTCCATTTACTTTTTTGTTGCGGCAAATCTTGTTGTTGCACATGTTGCTGCAAAAGAACACAAGCTAAAACCTTTGAGTTGTTGCATGAATTTCTCTCATAGACTGTGCTACAAATATGACTGGTCAACTGTACAACTGTAGCTCAGGGTTGTATGCGGTGCAGGTAGGTAAAGTTGTGAATAATCTAAAAGATGTTGTTTTCACTCTGAGGTGCACAAGCTGTAGTTCTGTACATTTGGGGTTGGCCCTCAGGAGGTTATATAGTGCTGTTTTGTTGATTCATCATAACAATCAATAGATTAACAAACCAGACTTAATGAACTCTACAGAATTATATTTTATTTAGTAATCTTAAAGGTTCTTCATTTCTATTGGCTGTATTGCCCTGTTCCACTGAAGCCATTTGATGCTGAAATGAAGCCTAGTTGTTGTATCATGCAATCTTTTTAGTCAGCTCTGCATCGACAGGATCAGGTGTCTTATCTCTGTTACATTTAACCCTGTGGTGCTTTCCAGATAAACATCTACAATAATACATGTAACTTTAGGATTCACCACACACATGCACACACACACATGCACACACACACACGCACACACACACACACACACACACACACACACACACACACACACGCGCACACACACACACACACACACACACACACACACGCGCACGCACACACATGCACACACATGCACACAGAACACGATTCAGCTTACACAGCAGCTGATATGTTTGACATTTTGGGTTAATCATATGGCATTTTTGGGGGGCCTAAATGATGTCCCACATATTGGAACATTTCGTTCACGGTCCTCAAAGTCTTCATGGGAAGATGGTATAGTGTATCAAGGTGTTTCCATGGCGATAAGGGTAATGTGTCGGGGTCCCCAGAGTTGAGGTCTGGAAAGGTCCTGACTGATAAGCAGAATGAAAAGTCAGCAGTTCGGCCGGTGCCATCCCATCGCTGTTTTCACCCCTCACCCGACTTCCTCCTGCAATCTCGTCTTCAGTCTGCTCTCCCCCATCCTCCCTCTTTCCTCCCTCTTTCCTCCCTCTTTCCTCCCTCTCTCCTCCCTCTCTCCTCCCTCTTTCCTCCCTCTCTCCTCCCCTATCCTCCCTCTTTCCTCCCCCATCCTCCCTCTGCACCTGTTTTAAACTTCTACCTGCTATCTATACCTGCGTCTGCCATCCTTTCATCCCCCATCATTCTCCAGCTAGCTAATTGTTCTCTCGGGTTGCTAATGTGCTCTATTTTTGTCATGTATTTTCACCCTGTCCTTTCTTCACATCGATTAGAGTCTCCCTTATCCACTTGTTTCACCGTCATTTATTTCACACCTTTAGTGTCTGTGCAGAGTGGGAGAGACTTTAACAAATCTCAAAGTGAAAAGCCAGTGTAAGACTTTAATATTTCCCTTGAGAGAAAGTGATATTTTTAAGCTGCAGACTTCTGGTTGAACTAAAGCAGGGTTACTGTAGATCCTTATAAACTCGTTAAAGGCACTACATTTAATCATCTGAAATAATGCCTTCGTTTGTATAAAAATGTATCTAATCCTAAATCCTAAACATACAAAGACAAAGAAAGATTACAGGAACTGTTTTCTTTAGAGATTGATACTTATATTACTAAATGTCTCTTACTATAATATCATGCAGATCAAACTTTCCTTCAGCTGTAGGATTAATGCAAAGTATTAAAACGACAATACAAATCTTCCCGTTTTCACCATCATGAATCCAGTCAGAAAAGATGAGGAATTTAAGAGTAAGAAGAAAGTAATAAGAGGGGAATTCTGTGAACATTATGCACACGTTTTACTTTGTTGC